>NC_134495.1:36781516-36819016 GCF_040206685.1 Ascaphus truei
ATTCCCAACAGACATATTTACACAACCATCACATACATACACACTCACAAACACATACACACATACACACATACACATTTACACAAACACATACTGTGCACACACGCATTTACACGCACAGGCACATACACACAGACATATTTACACAAACACATACACATACATACACACTCACAAACACATACACACATACACATTTACACAAACACATACACATACATACACACATACACACATACACACATACATACACACTCACAAACACACACACATACATACACACTCACAAACACACACACATAAATACACACTCACAAACACACACACATACATACACACTCACAAACAGAAGCTTTAAAAAAAAAAAAAAACACACCGTATAACTTTAGATGTGTGTGTGAGACAACTCCAGGTGTGAGAGAGACAGCTCCAGGTGTGAGAGAGACAGCTCCAGGTGCGGGAGATTGCTCCAGGTGGTGAGAGACTGCTCCAGGTGTGAGAGACTGCTCCAGGTGTGAGAGACTGCTCCAGGTGTGGGAGACTGCTCCAGGTGTGAGAGACAGCTCCAGGTGTGAGAGACTGCTCCAGGTGTGGGAGACTGCTCCAGGTGTGAGAGACAGCTCCAGGTGTGAGAGACAGCTCCAGGTGTGAGAGACAGCTCCAGGTGTGAGAGACTGCTCCAGGTGTTAGAAACTGCTACAGACACAACTCCAAATGTGAGAGACTGCTGCAGAGACAGCTTCAAATGTAAGATACTGCTGCAGAGACAGCTTCAGGTGTGAGAGACAGCTCCAGGTGTGAGAGACAGCTACAGTTGCGAGAGACTGCTGCAGAGACAGCTCCAGGTTGAGAGACTGCTACAGAGCTCCAGATGTGAGAGAGACTGCTGCAGAGACAGCTCCAGATGTAAAAGACTGCAGGAGAGACAGCTCCAGGTGTGAGAGACTGCTACAGAGACAGCTCTAGATGTGAGAGACTGCTGCAGAGAATTCCAGATGTACAAGAGACTGCTGCAGAGATAATTTTAGATGCGAGACTGCTGCAGAAAAGCTCCAAATGTGAGAGAGACTGCTGCAGAAACAGCTCTAGATGTGAGAGACTGCTGGAGAGAGTTTCAGATGTGTGAGAGACTGTTGCAAAGTTCCAGATGTGTGCGAGAGGGCTGCAGAGACAGCTCCAGCTGTGAGACTGCTGCAGAAACAGCTTCAGATGTAAGAGACTGCTACAGAGACAGCTCCAGATGTCAGAGACTGCTGCACAGAGTTTCAAATGTGTGAGAGACTGCTGCAGACAGCTACAAATCTATGAACGAGTACTGCAGAGACACGTGAGACAGTGAGAGACAGACAGACAGACATGTGAGACAGTGAGAGACAGACAGAGACGGTGAGACAGTGATAGACAGAGACACAGACAGACAGTGAGAGAGACAGAGACACAGTCAGACAGTGAGAGACAGACAGAGACACAGTGAGACAGACACGATTCTGCAGATGCTGCTCTGGTTTTAGAGCGAGTGATGCTGAGAATACGAGTTGAGACGCACCCCCACCCCCCAAATCTCAGCGTCCCCCCTCCTTCCCCCTCTCTCTCCTTCCCTCTGATACAAGAACACAAAGATGTGTGAGAGAGAGAGAGAGAGAGAGAGAGAGGGGGGGGAGAGAGAGAGACAGAGAAAGAGAGAGGGAGTGAGGGGGAGAGAGAGAGAAGGAGAGACAGAGGGAATGAGAGAGATGGAGAGACAGACAGAAGGAGACAGAGAGAGAGAGAGAGAGGGAGGGAGAGATAGAGAAAGGGAGATAGAGGGAGACAGAGGGAGAAAGGGAGCGAGACAGAGGGGGAGAGAGAGAGAGAGAGAGAGAGAGAGAGAGACAGGGGGAAAGAGAGACAGGGGGAGAGAGAGACAGGGGGAGAGAGAGACAGAGGGATAGAGAGAACAAGAGAGAATGAATGAGAGAGAGAGAGAGGTGGAGAGACAGACAGAGGGAGAGAAAGAGGAAGCGAGACAGAGAGAGGGAGAGAAACCGAACGGAATAAAACCTTAGTAGTTATAAATCTGCAATACACGTATATACCTGAACACGCATACACGCACACACGCACACACGCACGCGCACACACACGCACGCGCACACACGCACACACACGCACACACACACATGCGCACACAGACGCGCGCACACACATACACACGCACACACATACACACACGCGTGCGCACACACACACACATGCACACATACGCACACGCATACATACACACATACGCACACACACGCATACACACACACACACATACACACGCACACACACCTACACACACACGCACACGCACATACACACACACGCACACACACACGCATACATGCACATACAGACCCACACACACATACATGCACATACACATGCACTTACAACACATGCACATGCACGCACACACATATGCACACACACACATACACACATGCACATACACACATACACACGCACACACACATACAAACACGCACATACACACACACACATACGCATACACGCACGTACACACACACACGCATGTACACATGCACATACACGCACACACATGCATATACGCACACACATATACGCATACACACACATACACACACGCACATACACATATACACAGTCAAGCACAGTACATGTGATAGAGGGATGGTACATAGACCGACACCTGTGAGACTGCCCGGCTGGGACGTGGGACCTGGTTTCCAAAGTAAATATATATTGTGTCCCCCTTTCTCTGTCTGTATGTGTACAGGGGTATCCCCCCCACTGCAAATAAGCACAAGGGATCAGTACCCCATCAGCAAGAAGAGAGGGGGGAGAGAAAGGGGGGACATAGAGAAGAGAGAGAGAAGGGGAGAGAAGAAAGAGAGGGGGGAGAGATGAGAGAGGGGGGAGTGAGGAGAGAGAGAAGGGGAGAGAAGGAGAAAGAGAGAGACTGAGAGGTGGGGGAGAAGCGGCTTAGAGAAGAGAGAGAGAAGAAGAAAGAGAGAGAGAGAGGGAGAGAGAGGGAGAGAGAGGGAGGAGGGGGCTTAGAGAAGAGTGAGAGAAGGAGAAAGAAACAGAGGGAGAGAGAAAGGGGGCTAGAGAGAGAGAGAGGGAGGAGAGAGGGAGAGGGGGGAGAGAGAAGGGGAGTGAAGGAGAAAGAGAGAGAGAGGGAGCGAGAGCGAGGGGAAGAGAGAAAGAGACAAGGGGGAGAAAGATAAGAGGAGAGATAGAAAGGGAGGAGAGAGATAAGAGCGAGAGGAAGGGGCTTAAAGAAGAGTGAGAGAAGGAGAGGAGAAAGAGAGACGAGGGGGAGAGAGAGAGAGAGACAGAGAGAGAAAGCGAAACAGAGAGAGAGGAAGGGACTGAGAGAGAGGGAGAGAGGAGAGACAGAGTGGGGGAGAGAGAAAGTGGGGGAGAGGGAGACAGGAGAGAAAGAGAACAGGTAGAGAGACAGGGGTAGAGAGATAGAGAGAGGGGAGTGTTGGGGGGGAGAGACAGAGGGACTGTATTCTGAAGCCAGGGTCACGATTGATGTGTGAATGGCCCCCGATAGCATTAACTCAGCTCCCTTTCCAAATCACTCCAAGTCCTATAATATTTCCTTCACTTTATTGGAAAAAGCAGCAGTAAATACAGGCACTTGTGAATGGTGTGTAGTAGTGATTTGTAGTTAGAAGCAGGTAGAAAGAAATGGCCTTGCCATAGGAGAGTAACAGGGATGCGTGCTGTACTCACAGTCTGCAAGGTGGAAAAGGAAGTGAGGAGCAATGTGGGTAAAGGAATAATCTAGGGACAGACTATCTGTGAACAAAACAGGGGGGAGGGCAGACTAGCCCATTCTGGTAAGGATCTCAGAGGCTGCAGTAGCAACTCACTGATTACATGCCCAGAGGCAAGAAATGCAACATTGTTACATATCACACAGGCACAGTGTGTGTGTGTGTGCAAACTCCATGCAGCTGAAAATAAGAACTGACAGGCAGAAGCTGCAAAGGAAAGAGGGGGGTGTAACAGGGATGTGATTCTTGTTCCATGACACTCCCCGTCTGGTATCTGGAGATACCACTATATTCTAGGTATATGTGGAACATATGTGCAATATAACAACATAACAATGCAAAGATGATGTCCACATAACGATGGGATACCGGCCGGTACCCCCAGCTAGAAGTCCTTCGCCATGTCGGTAAGGGAAGTAGGCGGATGCACAGCTCTAGGTTAGCTTGATGCACCACAATGTCTTTGTGTAAAGGTCTCTTGCACTGTTTTCTTTCAACTTTGTGAGATAACAGTCCCTTTGACTCTGTAGTTTTCTCTACAGAGTGCATCACCTCGTGGATGTGCCAGTCGTGGTAGTTTGTCACCCTATCTCCTGGCGTTTGGCGGAAGGAGATGGCCTTTGGTTCCTTGCAGAAGCGGATCAACGCCCCTGGAAGACTGGTTGTCAAGTCTGGTCCATTGAGTAGTGCCCCGTTTAGAGAGGCTTCCTGGTGCTGAGCATTGGAGCTGAACATTACCCAGATCTGGCTGGGTTTCTGACGGTGGTGAACACCAGATGATGGGAGGTGCCGCCATTATTTACCTTCCTTCAATGAAGGCGCTGGCTCTGCGTGTCCGCTAAGGAATCTCTTCCGCGTGATGACCACAATTTGATTCTTGGTCTCCGGCTCCCTTTGTGGGTTGCGGCGGAGCGAAGTGAGCCTAGAGATGGCAGATTCTCTATTGTTCGGGAGGCGTCTTTTTGGTGAATGGAATGGTAGCGGAGTCACCTAACTGCCTGGTCCGTCTTTGGAGAGCTCCTTGACTGTTAACCTCGGGAATCCTCTATCTTCCCTCGATGGTGTTTGCTTGTCGTCGTCCCTTGTTGTCTGGAACGCTGTGCACCGTAGGTCATCGGTGCATTCCTCTTGCACGAGAACATCTCCACGTAGTTTGGTGAAACGCTTATGTGTCTCTTTGTTAACTGCCATCAGGAGGTTATTTTCTCCCTGGACGTAACGAAGAACAGTCTCTTTTGCCCTAGTAAATCCCTTTATGAAATGTCTCTGCGACTGTCTCCTTTTAGACGTGTGAGAGGATAGTCTTTTTGACACTGTGGCTTCACCTGTAGGGTGCAATCTTTTGCGGCTATGCCAGCCGTGACAGCTGGCTGCTTTGTCGCTTGATACTCTGTGGAGAGGAACAACTGTACGTCTTAGCCGTGCCATTGCTCGCGGGAGGATCGTCCGATTGTTTATTGTCTTTTGGACGACCCCTTTGTCGGTCACCTTTGGGAGGTTACTTTCTTCCTTCAGTGGAGTCGACTCATCATCCTTGGTTGTCTGAACCACTAAGCATCCAAGGCCATTGTCACATCCCCCTGATGTGAGGATGTTTTTGTTGATCTCAGGGGTATGACCTTGTCTCTTCTCTTCACTTGGCCCTCCTGTCACTTGGAGATGGCCAAGACATGGTTCAGAGAGGGATGTGTGTCCACATTCTGTTATCACAGTTCTGCGGCGTCAACATAGTCTTGTCTGTGCTCTTTGTCAGTGCACGCGCTGCCCACTATCACCAATCCTAGGTCAAGTCTTTGGGCGTATGGTGCGTTGTGGGGTCCGTTATGCTGTTTACGGACTTTATGTACCCTTAAGATGTCCCTACCGAGCAGCAGCAAGATCTTGGCGCCTTGCTCTACCGGCGGGATGTAGTCGGCTATTCCTCTGAGGTGCGGGTGATGGCGTGCTACGTCTGGTGTGGGAATCTCGTCCCTGTTTGTGGCCATTGGTTGCACTCGATGAGTGTGGGGAGAGCTATCTTCACTCTGTTATCCACTGAACGTATGACGTAACCGCTTGCTCTTCTCCCTGTTGACTCAGTTGACCCTGCACAGGTTCTGAGGGTGTAGGGTGAGGCATTGTCTTGTAAGTTGAATAAGTTGAAGAACTCCGTCTTCGCCAATGATCTGTTGCTTTGGTCGTCGAGGATTGCATACATTCGAATAGCCTTCTCAGGTTGTCCCTGGGGGTACACTGCGACAAGGCATATTTTGGAGCAGGACATTTTGTCACTTTCTTTTCCGCAAACCTCAGTGCGCTGAGACGTGACGGATGTTGGCTCTCCTTCTCCTTCCTCCCCGCCATGCTCCGCTACTGAGGATGGGTTGTTGAGTTGGTGGAGTGTCAGCGCCTCTGGATGTAAAGATGTTACGTGCTTGTCACTTTTGCACACTGTACATTTGATTTCTTCTTTACAGTCTCTGGCTACTGTAGGTGAGTCGTGGAACCGCAGCACCTGAAGCAAACTCTGAATTCTCCAAGTAACCTCTTGCGTTCCTCTAGGGACTTCATCCTGAACCCAAAGCACTTGTTAAGTGGGTGTGGCTTCTTGTGTATGGGACATTCCCTGTTTGGGTTCCTTGGTTCCTCGTCTCCGGCGACCGACTGATCGGGAGTAGTTTGGGTCGTGGGAGGCACCCTGTGGACCGAGATGGGTGTTTGAGTGTTACCGTATCTCACCACTGGTCTCTCATTCCTCAGGCTGCTTGCACTGTGTGTGGTTTGCGTACCCAAGATGAAACTGGTATCGTTCCTTGTCCTTGCCGCTTCGCGGATGAAGCTCAAGAAGAATGAGAATGGGGGGAAGGCGACTTGCTTCTCCCTTTTGTATTTGGAGCCTTGTGAAATCCACCTTTCTTGGAGGTTGATGGGTAGCTTCTCCAGGATGGGTCTCACTCCACGAGCTGAGTCTAGGACGTTGAGACCTGTTAAGGAATGGTCTTTTCTTGCAGCAGGTCTCCGAGCTCTCGTAAGTTCGAGTAGTCTCTAGTTGTGATCTTGGGAAAGCTGTCGATTCTTTTGAAGAGTGAATCCTCGACTGCTTCGGGGCTACCGTAGCACTCTTCTAGCCTCTCCCACACTAGGTCAAGACCTACTTGGGGGTGGTTCGCGTTTGCCGCCCGAAGTCTCTTCGCGTGCTCCCTGGATTCGTTCCCCAGGAACTTGAATAGCAGGTTGAGCTCTTCCCTGGCTGAGAAGCCCAAGCTGTTGATCGCATCCTTGAACGTGAACTTCCACGTCCGGTAGTTCTCAGGGCGGTCGTCAAAGTTGATGAGTCCTGTTTGCACCAGGTCACGCCGGATCATGTACTTGGCTATGTCTGTCAGGCCTGAGGCATCGGCGTGTTGGTCCCGTTCTGAGGTAGTTGCTGGGAGGGTCCGTGCGGTCGCCTCTTCCTTGGCGTGAACGCGTGATGACTGCCGGTCAGTGTGAGGGGCTGTGTTCTCCCGTGTCGGTGTACCTGGATTGCGAGCCTGTTGTGGTGCATCCGTGTGCGCGCTGGCGTGTGGATCACTGTTGCGGCTGTGGCTATCCCAGGCGGCATGTACCACTGAAGGAGCAGCATCTTCTCCTCGTGGGGCTAGCAAGTCTTCGGTGTCTGTGGAGTCACTCCCTCCATGTTGAGATGGTGCGCTGCTGTTTACACTGAAGAGGCTCCTTATGTAGTCTTCAGTGCATTGGGTTGGATCCTCTGAGGCTATCCGTCTGTACGGTTGCTCCCCACCATCCTGTTGCGCGGCTGCTTCTAGGACTTCAACTTGGGCTATGGCGGCAGCTTCCTTCTCTTGATTAAGCGCCTCTAGTTCCGCATCAAATTCGGCTTTCCTACGCGTAGTGGCAGTAGCGGCGGCATTAGCGGCGGCTGTCTGCTCCTCCTCTTCTATGCGCGCTCTTCCTGCTCTTACGGCTGCCTCTCTCCGACTATATTTGGCCCTGGCACGTGCGGCCTCTGCGGCGGCTCGCGCCTTGGTAGCGTTTGTGCTTGCGCTGGACGCGTTAGATTGCACTGATCTTGCTGACCTTGATGAATGCCTGGATGTGCTTGAGTGCTGCGATGTGGTCTCCAGGAGGAGCTCTTTTCTCTCCCTTTGGGCGTCTGCGATGGCGGTTCGCACGCGGCTGTCACGTGTCAAGTCAATATTGTGCTGTAAGTCCCTTTCTTGCAGGCTTTCACCGGTGTTAGCCCTGGCCAGGTAAGTGACGTATGCCTCTGACAGCTCTTGGTAGCGTGCGTGATCTATCTTTAATTGAGTTATTGCCTGCTCGAGCTGTTGTACAGAATTGCCAGCGGCGGCGACATTGCGTATCCCAAGTGTGGTAGTGACCCAGGCCACCTCTAAATTAGCGCGGTGCGCTTCAATGTCAGTCTCATATTTTTCGCGGGCCTTCTGTGTCAGTGTGACTGCCCGTTTAGGCCTTGCGTCTGCCTGCGCCTGTTGCAGTTGCGCAGTGGTCTCTGTGTCTGAGTGGTCACTCTCCTGCGTGATGTCTGGTGAGGATCTGAGTTCTGCCATTCTGTAGGTGTGTGTAGGCCTTTTGCCAGTGCGTGTGGCGTGCGGTCTTTTACCTGTATCAGCGATGGGCGACTGTCTCAGATGATGCCGAGCGGTGTCCTGCAGGTATCCGGTGGCTCTGACCCGTGTCCTGGCGGCTGTCCGGTAGCGTGGCCCTTGATGGCGCTAGCCGTGGGGACGTGCGCAGGGGTAGGTGAGATGGTGGCTCCTCACTATGGAGCTGTGCAGAGGGTGAACTCAAACAGAGAAAAGACAATCAAGTTTTGTGTTAGATGCACTGTCTGTCTGCAAAGCTGCTGCCTTGTGTGCAAGGTTGGTTGCTGGCTGTTTGCAGGCTTTTGCTGTAGAAGGTCTGTGCTCTTATTAGCAATGTAAAGCTGCTCACTTGTCTTTGCATAAAGTAGTAGTTGTTTGCTGTATAGAGGCTGGTGGCTCTGTGTAGCAACGTGGAGCAGTATGCTTGTACATGGGGGTGAGAGACTGCTGTTTATTTGCTGTGTAAGCTGCTTGCTTGTTTCTTTAGCATAAAGGCTGTGGGTAGCAGCTCCTCTGTGTGTGTCCCCAAAGGACACTGTCTTCTTTCTACTATTCTGAAGCCAGGGTCACGATTGATGTGTGAATGGCCCCCGATAGCATTAACTCAGCCCCCTTTCCAAATCACTCCAAGTCCTATAATATTTCCTTCACTTTATTGGAAAAAGCAGCAGAATACAGGTACTTGTGAATGGTGTGTAGTAGTGATTTGTAGTTAGAAGCAGGTAGAAAGAAATGGCCTTGCCATAGGAGAGTAACAGGGATGCGTGCTGTACTCACAGTCTGCAGGGTGGAAAAGGAAGTGAGGAGCAATGTGGGTAAAGGAATAGTCTAGGGACAGACTATCTGTGAACAAAACAGGGGGAGGGCAGACTAGCCCATTCTGGTAAGGATCTCAGAGGCTGCAGTAGCAACTCACTGATTACATGCCCAGAGGCAAGAAATGCAACATTGTTACATATCACACAGGCACCGTGTGTGTGTGCAAACTCCATGCAGCTGAAAATAAGAACTGACAGGCAGAAGCTGCAAAGGAAAGAGGGGGGTGAATCAGGGATATAATTCTTGTTCCATGACAGACTGAGAAAAGGAGGTAGAGAGAGAGGGGGGTGAGTGAGAGAAGGGGAGAGAAGGAGAGAGAGGATTGGGGAGAGAGGAGGGAGAGAGAGACGTGAGTGGGTGGAGAGAGGGGGGAGAGAGGGAAAGAGATAGGAGAGAGCAGGGGGAGTTAGAGGGGGAGAGAGAGGGAGAGTGGGGGGAAGAGATGGGGAGAGAGAGAGCAGGGGGAGGGAGTGGGGGAGAGAGAAGTAGTAGGGGAGAGAGTGATAAAGAAGAGGCGATGGGGAGAGAGAGTGGATGGGAGAGAGGGGGAAAAGAGAAAGAGGGGGGACAGAGAGCGGTGAAGTAGAAAGAGATAGAGAGAGGGGAGAAGAAGATAGAGGGGTAGAGACAGGATGGCAGTGGGAGGAGAGAGAGGGGTAAAAGAGGGGGGAGAGGGGGGAGTGAGAATGGGGGGAGAGAATGGTGAGAGTGGAGGGGAGAAAGAGAGAAGGAAGAGATGGAAAGTAAGAGAGAAATAGAGGAGATATACAGGGGGTGAGAGAGAGGAAGAGATTCAGGGGGATAGAGGGGGGAAAGAGAGATGGAGTGGAGAGGGAGAGAGAGAGAGGGGGGGTGGGGAAAGAGAGAGAAGAAGAGACGGGGAGAGGAGACAAATAGAGTGGGGATAGAGAGGGAGGGCGGCAGAGAGAGACAGGTGGTATAGAGATAGAGAGAAAGAAGGTAGAAAGTGGAGGAGAAGTGGGAGAGAGATCGAGGAGGGAGTAGGAGAGAGAGAGGGGAGGGGTGGAGTGGAGCGGGGGGGAGAGAGAAAGAAAGAGGAGGGAGAGACAGAGAGAGGGATGGAGACAGAAGGGGAGAGAGAGACAGGGGTGGAGTGCGTGTGAGAGGGGAGAGAGATGTGTGTGGAGTACAAAGAGAGATGGAGAGTGGTGGGAAAAGTAGTGTGGGGGGAGAGTGGGTGGAGAGACAGAGGGGGATAGAGAGACAGGGAGGTAGAGAGAGAGAGGGGATGGGAGAGTGGGGAGGAGAGCGAGGGGGGAGAGACAGAGGGAGAGAGACACAGACCGAAAAAGAGTGAGTGGAGAGAGGAGGGAAGGGAGAGAGAGTGGGGGAGAGAAAGTGGATGGAGAGATAGAGGGGGAAACAGACAGGGAGAGAAAGACAGAGGGAGGTAGAGAGAGAGGAGGGGGAGAAAGAGTGGGGGGGGGAGGGAGAGATTGCGAGAGGGGGAAAAGAGAGAGGGCGAGAAAGATAGGGGAGACAAGAGAGGAGTGGGGATGGGGTTAATGATTCCACTGCCGGTCTCTGGCAGGGAAGGGGTTAATCATTGCTCTGCAGGTCTCTGGCAGGGAAAGGGTTAATCATTGATCTGCAGGTCTCTGGCGGGGAAGGGGTTAATCATTGCTCTGCAGGTCTCTGGCGGGGAAGGGGTTAATCATTGCTCTGCAAGTCCCTAGCAGGGAAGGGGTTAATCATTGATCTGCAGGTCTCTGTCATGGAAGGGGTTAATCGTTGTTTTGAGGTTCTCTCTGGCAGGGAAAGGGTTAGTCATTGCTCTGTAAGTCTAGCAGGGACGGGGTTAATCGTTGCTCGGCAGTTATCTGGCAGGGAAGGGGTTAATCATTGCTCTGCAGGTCTCTGGCAGGGAAGGGGTTAATCATTGCTCTGCAGGTCTCTGGCAGGGAAGGGGTTAATCATTGCTCTCCATGTCTTTCTGGCAGGGAAGGGGTTAATAATTGCTCTCCATGTCTTTCTGGCAGGGAAGGGGTTAATAATTGCTCTGTAGGTCTCTGGCAGGGAAGGGGTTAATACTGGCAGTCCTGTGAAGCAGTAGGTTGCCACACACAAGATGGCAGTGAATCGGGGCCATAATGTGGGCGTGTCAGGTATGTGGGCGGGGCCTGTGCTTCCTCCGCTGGAACATGCCAAGGCTTGTTTGAAGAGTTGGGGAGCAGGGGGTTAAAAACAGGATGAGGTCTCTGCAGGACACACATGTAATGTCACATGTTACACCCGCTCTGTAGGAAGAACACAGATGGGCAGATGGAGAGGAGGTAAGGGGCAGTGTGCATAAATATGTGTCTATATATTCTCCCTGCTTACCACTTAGATTGTAAGCTCTTCGGAACAGGATTACCCTGGCATGTTAGGGTTAGGCTGGCATGTTAGGGTTAGGCTGGCATGTTAGGGTTAGGCTGGCATGTTAGGGTTAGGCTGGCATGTTAGGGTTAGGCTGGCATGTTAGGGTTAGGCTGGCATGTTAGGGTTAGGCTGGCATGTTAGGGTTAGGCTGGTATATTAGGGTTAGGCTGGCATGTTAGGGTTAGGCTGGCATGTTAGGGTTAGGCTGGCATGTTAGGGTTAGGCTGGCATGTTAGGGTTAGGCTGGCATGTTAGGGTTAGGCTGGTATATTAGGGTTAGGCTGGCATGTTAGGGTTAGGCTGGCATGTTAGGGTTAGGCTGGCATGTTAGGGTTAGGCTGGTATATTAGGGTTAGGCTGGCATGTTAGGGTTAGGCTGGCATGTTAGGGTTAGGCTGGTATATTAGGGTTAGGCTGGCATGTTAGGGTTAGGCTGGCATGTTAGGGTTAGACTGGTATAAAAGGGTTAGGCTGGTATGATAGGGTTAGGCTGGTATATTAGGGTTAGGCTGATATGATAGGGTTAGGCTGGTATGTTAGGGTTAGGCTGGCATATTAGGGTTAGGCTGGCATGTTAGGGTTAGGCTGGCATGTTAGGGTTAGGCTGGTATATTAGGGTTAGACTGGTATGATAGGGTTAGGCTGGCTTGTTAGGGTTAGGCTGGTATATTACGGTTAGGCTGGCATGTTAGTGTTAGGCTGGCATGTTAGGGTTAGGCTGACATGTTAGTGTTAGGCTGGCATGATAGTGTTAGGCTGGCATATTAGTGTTAGGCTGGCATGATAGGGTTAGACTGGTATATTAGGGTTAGGCTGGCATGATACGGTTAGACTGGTATATTAGGGTTAGGCTGGTATATTAGGGTTAGGCTGGCATGATAGGGTTAGACTGGTATGTTAGGGTTAGGCTGGCATGATACGGTTAGACTGGTATATTAGGGTTAGGCTGGCATGATACGGTTAGACTGGTATATTAGGGTTAGGCTGGCATGATAGGGTTAGGCTGGTAGGTTAGGATGGCAGATTAGGGTTAGGCTGGCATATTATGGTTAGACTGGTATTTTAGGGTCAGGCTGGTGTGTTCGGGTTAGGTTGAAAAATGCTGAAGAATGTTTGAGAGGTGAATTCCAGAAGATAAAATAATGATCATTTGATTTGCTCCTGGTTAAAAGCTGAGACACAGAGAACCTCCCTGCGTGTTTCACACCCTCAGGATCATGATCAAGGAGTAACAAACAAACAATTAATAAGCACATTGGGCCTCAGTAACTGATTCTCCAAACACAAGTTACTATAACCATATAAATATAGATCACTAGCTGAGAGACCCGGCGTTGCCCGGGATGTAAATGCGTAATAGGTAGTATTATTTATAAATCGTGGAACAATAGGTGACTATTTGTTGTAAAGGTTGGATAATAATGTTGAAAAGAAAGATGGAATAAAATGTAATACGATGTTGTTTAAAAATGTTTTATTGTAAACACACCACAGTACAATGTATATTTTGGTGACATAACAGATGTAAAAATGTGAGGCGTGTGTCCTGCTAGGGTGTGAGGCGGCGGGTGGCGCGTGGGTTGTGAGTGCTGTCTGTGAGTGGGGGTCCTGCTAGGGTGTGAGGCGGCGGGTGGTGCGTGGGTTGTGAGTGCTGTCTGTGAGTGTGGGTCCTGCTAGGGTGTGAGGCGGCGGGTGGCGCGTGGGTTGTGAGTGCTGTCTGTGAGTGGGGGTCCTGCTAGGGTGTGAGGCGGCAGCTGGCGCGTGGGTTGTGAGTGCTGTCTGTGAGTGGGGGTCCTGCTAGGGTGTGAGGCGGTGGGACAGTGATGTCGGTGCGTAGGGGCGGGAGGCAGCAGGTGAGTGTGGCGGCAGGTATGTGTCGAGTGTGGCGGGAGTCTGTTGAGTGCATGCAGCGGCTGTGAGGCGATGGGTGAAAGGCAGAGGCGGGCGGAGTAAGGGCGGGTGAAAGGCAGAGGCGGGTGGGCGCGAAAGCAGAGGCGGGGAGGCAGGAAGGCGGGCAGGAAGGCGAAGATTGGTGGGAAAGGGGGGAAGGGTGTGGGAGGGGGGGAAGGGGGTGGGAGGGGGGGAAGGGGGTGGGAGGGGGAAAGGGGGTAGGGTGTGGGAGGGGGGAAGGGTGTGGGAGAGGGGAAGGGTGTGGGAGAGGGGAAGGGTGTGGGAGAGGGGAAGGGTGTGGGAGGGGGGAAGGGGGTGGGAGGAGGGGGGAGGGAAAGGGGGGGAGGGAAAGGGGAGGAGGGGGGAGGGAAAGGGGAGGAGGGGGGAGGGGGGAGGGAAGGGGGAGGGAAAGGGGAGGAGGGGGGAGGGGAGAAAGGGGAGCGGGGGGGAGAAAGGGGAGCGGGGTGGAGAAAGGGGAGCGGGGGAGAAAGGGGAGCGGGGGGGAGAAAGGGGAGCGGGGGAGAAAGGGGAGCGGGGGGGGAGAAAGGGGAGCGGGGGGGGGAGAAAGGGGAGCGGGGGGGAGAAAGGGGAGCGGGGTGGGGAGAAAGGGGAGTGGGGGGGGGAGAAAGGGGAGCGGGGGGGGGAGAAAGGGGAGCGGGGGGGGAGAAAGGGGAGCGGGGGGGAGAAAGGGGAGCGGGGGGGAGAAAGGGGAGCGGGGGGGGAGAAAGGGGAGCGGGGTGGAGAAAGGGGAGCGGGGGAGAAAGGGGAGCGGGGGGGGGGAGAAAGGGGAGCGGGGGGGGGGAGAAAGGGGAGCGGGGGGGGGAGAAAGGGGAGCGGGGGGGAGAAAGGGGAGCGGGGTGGGGAGAAAGGGGAGCGGGGTGGGGAGAAAGGGGAGCGGGGGGGGGAGAAAGGGGAGCGGGGGGGGGGGGGAGAAAGGGGAGCAGGGGGGGAGAAAGGGGAGCGGGGGGGAGAAAGGGGAGCGGGGGGGAGAAAGGGGAGCGGGGGGGGAGAAAGGGGAGCGGGGGGGGAGAAAGGGGAGCGGGGGGGAGAAAGAGAAGCGGGGGGGGGAGAAAGGGGAGCGGGGGGGGAGAAAGGGGAGCGGGGGGGGAGAAAGGGGAGCGGAGAAAGGGGGCGGGGGGGGGAGAAAGGGGAGCGGGGGGGAGAAAGGGGAGCGGGGGGGAGAAAGGGGAGCGGGGGGGAGAAAGGGGAGCGGGGGGGAGAAAGGGGAGCGGGGGGGGAGAAAGGGGAGCGGGGGGGGAGAAAGGGGAGCGGGGGGGGGGAGAAAGGGGAGCGGGGGGGGGGGAGAAAGGGGAGCGGGGGGGGAGAAAGTGGAGCGGGGGGGGAGAAAGGGGAGCGGGGGGGAAAGGGGAGCGGGGGGGGAGAAAGGGGAGTGGGGGGGGGAAAGGGGAGCAGGGGGGGAGAAAGGGGAGCGGGGGGGAGAAAGGGGAGCGGGGGGGAGAAAGGGGAGCGGGGGGGGGAGAAAGGGAAGCGGAGAAAGGGGGCGGGGGGAGAAAGGGGAACGGGGGGGGAGAAATGGGATCGGGGGGGGAGAAAGGGGAGCGGGGGGGAGAAAGGGGAGCGGGGGGGAGAAAGGGGAGCGGAGAAAGGGGGCGGGGGGGGAGAAAGGGGAGCGGGGGGGAGAAAGGGGAGCGGGGGGGGAGAAAGGGGAGCGGGGGGGGAGAAAGGGGAGCGGGGGGGGGAGAAAGGGGGGGGAGAAAGGGGAGCGGGGGGGAGAAAGGGGAGTGGGGGGGAGAAAGGGGAGCAGGGGAGAAAGGGGAGTGGGGGGGGGAGAAAGGGGGGGAGAAAGGGGGGGAGAAAGGGGAGCGGGGGGGGAGAAAGGGGAGCGGGGGGGGAGAAAGGGGAGCGGGGGGGGGAGAAAGGGGAGCGAGGGGGGGAGAAAGGGGAGCGGGGGGGAGAAAGGGGAGCGGGGGGGGGTAGAAAGGGGAGCGGGGGAGAAAGGGGAGCGGGGGGGGAGGAAGGGGAGTGGGGGGGGGAGAAAGGGGAGCGGGGGGGAGAAAGGGGAGCGGGGGGGGAGAAAGGGGAGCGGGGGGGAGAAAGGGGAGCGGGGGGGGAGAAAGGGGAGCGGGGGGGAGAAAGGGGAGCGGGGGGGAGAAAGGGGAGCGGGGGGGAGAAAGGGGAGCGGGGGGGGGGGAGAAAGGGGAGCGGGGGGGGGAGAAAGGGGAGCGGTGGAGAAAGGGGAGCGGGGGGGGAGAGCCGGCGTTGGCCGTGAGTTACATTTAGCGCTAGGAAAAGGGGGGGGGGAGAGGGGGGGAAAAGGGGGGGGAGAGGGGGGGAAAAGGAGGGGGACGGGGGAAAAGGAGGGGAGGGGGACGGGAGGAAAGGAGGGGGGGACAGTGGACAGGAGGGGGGGGACAGTGGACAGGAGGGGGGGGACAGTGGCCGGGGGGAGGGGGGGGACAGTGGGCGGGTGGGGGGGGGACAGTGGAAAGGACAGTGGACAGGAGGGGATGGGAGGGGGGGAGAGTGGACAGGAGGGGGGGAGAGTGGACAGGGGGGGGGAGAGTGGACAGGGGGGGGGGAGAGTGGACAGGAGGGGGGGGTGACAGTGGACAGGAGGGGGGTGACAGTGGACAGGAGGGGGGGGGCAGTGGACAGGAGGGGGGTTGGTTTGCTTTAAATTGACGGGTCCCTCCTCTCCACGCCCCCTGTATCTTTCTCCGCTCCTGACCCCCCCCCCCATGTGTAGCTCCGGTCCCCACTCTACAGTGTCTGAGACACAGTGTAACACACACACACACGCACACAGACACACACACAGTGTCCCACACACACACTGTCACGCTGTGACACACACACACACACACACACACTCACTCACTCACACACTCACACACTCACACACACTCACCTCTCCTTCTGGCCGCCGCCATGTTAGTTAGTCCGCGAGGGAGGAAGGGGTACTTCCATCCGCCGCCATCTTAGGTGCCGCGTGGCAGCGTAGGCTGCCCTGGCCAATGCCTGTCCCCGCGCCAGGGAGGTGAGCGGGAGGTGAGCGGGAGGTGAGTGGAGGGAGCGGGAGGTGAGTGGAGGCAGCGGCAGGCTGCCCTGCCCACTGCCTGTCCCTGCGCCGGGGAGGGAGTTGAGCAGGAGGGAGGTGAGTGGAGAGGGAGGTGAGTTGAGCGGGAGGGAGGTGAGTGGAGAGGGAGGTGAGTGGAGCGGGAGGTGGAGGGAGTTGAGCGGGAGGGAGGTGAGTGGAGAGGGAGGTGAGTGGAGCGAGAGGTGGAGGGAGGTGAGTGGAGAGGGAGGTGAGTGTGATGGGGGGGGGAGAGGACAGAGAGAGAGAGAGGTGTGTGTGTGTGTGTCCTTTGGCCCGTCACTCCGCCTCAGGCCAATGAGAGGTGTGCGGGGGCGGATGGGCCAAGGGACCAATGAGATTGCCGCTAGGGACGCAGACATACAGTGCTTTCAGAAATATATAGTAGATGGGCCTCATGCAGTTAACAGCGATAAGCCACTTATCGGCAGTTTATCGCCAAAAAAGCCTACAGTGATTCAGTAAGCCCCGATAAACTGGCGGAAAATAACCCGCCAAACGCGCGGCGATAAGCCACTTATCGCCCGGTTTTCAAACTCGCTCAATTCTAGTCGCCCCGATCAGCTTATCGAGGCTGATCGCTGCTCTAGAATGGAGATTTTTCTCTCCAAATCGTCCCGCCACAAAAAGTTGGCAGGAAGGTGGTGAGAAACTGCCGAGAAGCGGCGAGACGGCACTTGGAAAAAAAAGCATTGTTCCTGCATCGGATTGATGCCGGGAGACTCTGGAGCTGATACCCATTAATACCAGCACCGGAGACCCCCGGCATGAATCAGATGCAGGAAAAATGCATTTACAGGTAACTTCATTACCTTAGCGGCTAACCGCTAGGCAATTAACAAGTTAACCAGCAGTGCCAGACTTTTTGTGGGTAGCGGCGGTAGGTGAAGGTGGTATTTGGCCCTTGGTGGGTGTTTAGGCCTTGCGGGTGGACTTAACCCCTTCATTACCTTAACCGCTAAGGTAATGAACGGGTTAAGTCCACCCGCTATCCACCCGGTAGGCCTAAACACCCATCCTTGGGGCTAATACCCCCTTCACCCACCACCGCTACCCACAATACAAAAAAATACCCACAACAGCCCTACTAGCCACCTCCTAGCCCACCAGAAACCATTTCGATATTTAAAAACAATACACAACCCACCCCCTGTGCCCCCACATAAAACTATTATTTATTTTTTAACACACAGGATTAATACCACAGGCCGGCGGGGGTCCCCGGGTGGTCTCCACGGGTGTCCGCAGGTCCCACAAGGCACTCCGGGGGGTTCCCACGGGTGTCTGGGGACCCTCGGGTGGTCCCTGCTAGGCTCCATGGGCCTCCAGGTTGTCCGTGGGCCCCAACAGATTCCACGGTTGGTCCCCGCGGGTGTCTGAGGATCCCAGGGTCGTCACCCCACGGGTGTCTGGGGGCCCTCGGGTAGTTCCCACGGGTGTTTGGGGGCCTTCGGGTGGTCCCTGCTGGTGTCTGGGGGTCCTCGGGTGGTCCCTGTGGGCATCAGTGGGTGCTCGGGTGGTCCCTGTGGGTCCTCGCTGGCCTGCGGTACCATTCCTGTACTTAAAAAAAAAAACTTGGCCTACATTTCAATAAGTACACCTCCCCCTTCCCCCCTCCCCCCCACCAAACACATACAGTACAGTAATGTGCAAAATAACTATTCTCCAGATATGGATAATAGATTATTTGCCCATTTTTAAACAAAATATTAGCCAGCCAGCATAAATAAATTAAATAAAAAACGTTCTACTTACCCCTGCCAACATGAAGGGCGTCCTCGTCAGCATACTGCAGGGCCATGTCCTCCGATGCCAGCAACAATACATAAAAAAATACAATCTAATGGCCCCTAACCCCTTAATCACCTTAGCGGTTAATAACCGCTATAGTAATTAAGGAGTTAACCTACCCTGCCCCACTACTCACCCGGGAGACCTAACCATCCAACCCGGACCCACTATACCCACCCTGTATCTATTGCGTGGCATAGTAGTACATCATACCCATATAATATGGGCATGATAAGCTACTATAGCAGTCAATGGTCACACTAATACAAAAGCATGAATGTCAAAAATACACAATAATAAAACAGATACAACAAGCACCTAAACCCCCAGAAACAACAATTAAAAGCACTAGCCAACTATTAACTAAATAAAACGACTAGCCAATCAATCAAAGAAATAAAACCACTAGGCATTCAATAAAATAATTAAAACCACTATGCAATCAATTACATAAATCATACCACTAGCCAAACAATACATTTAATACATCAAAGCAGTAAGCAACACAACAATTAATTCATACAATCACTAGGCAACACATTAATTAAAACCAGTAGCCACCAAAATACATCATTAAATAAAATCTCTAACCAAGCTGTAAACATAAAAAAACAATAAACAAGCCATGACAATTCAAATCAATTTAATCTAAACAATAAAAAGAAATAGAAAATAAAACAGTCAATAGAAGAAATGCATTTGCCAAAAAATGCATTGGCTCCCACTATATTCATCTGTACCCTGAACAGGCACACATTAATACATTAGCAGTCAATGGGCAATGAAAATAAAAAAACCTGTAAAAATAAAATTACATACATTCAATATTTATCTAACCTTTAGAAGCGTTGGCCCTCCGAATCCCGGTGAATCAGGAAGCTCTCGTACCGTGACGTCATGAAACTCAATCCACCGTGAAGATCAAGAACAGGTAACAAAATTCTTCTTTTTGTAATCTTCCATCATCTTCTTCTTTCTGCATCTGTGATTATTTCTTGTTTTTCTTTATCTTCTGTCTTTATTGTCATCTGTTAATCCAATAAACCCCATGTTAAATCCACGATGTTGACCCGACGGCTTCTTGAGCTCAAATGACATGTCACGGCCTTAAATATGGCCTGTGACGTCACATGTGGGCGGCAAATGGTTCACACGCCATCTGATTGGCTGGGAAATCCAAGTGCCCCCATTTTTTTTTTAAAGATGACATCATGAAAGGGACCGAAGCCAGCCAATCAGAATGGCTGTGCTTCATTCCCCTTTAACATTTCGTCACCAAACCCACATGGCCACAGTCACATGGTACTTCAGACAATCAAATTGTGAGAACTATATACCCAATCTAATTGGTTGTAGTAGACCATGTGAAGGCAGCCATGTTTGATTTGGTGACGTCATGTTAAAGGGAAATGAAGCACAGCCATTCTGATTGGCTGGCTTCAGTCCCTTTCATGACGTCACCTTTAAAAAAAAAAGGGGGACTTGGTTTTCACAGCCAATCAGATGGCGTGTGAACCATTTGCCGCCCACATGTGACGACACAGGCCATATGTAAGGCCGTTACATCTCATTTGAGCTCAAGAATCCGTCGGGTCAACATCGTGGATTTAACATGGGGGTTATTGGATTAACAGATGACGATAAAGACAGAAGATAAAGAAAAACAAGAAATAATCACAGATGCAGAAAGAAGAAGATGATGGAAGATTACAAAAAGAAGAATTTTGTTACCTGTCCTGGATCTTCGCGTTGAATTGAGTTTCGTGACGTCACGGTACGAGAGCTTCCTGATTCCCCAGGATTCGAAGGGCCAACGCTTCTAAAGGTTAGATAAATATTGAATGTATGTACTTTTCTTTTTACAGGTTTTTTGATTGGATTTTTCTTGTTTATGTTTCTCATTGCCCATTGACTGCTAATGTATTAATCTGCGCCTGTTTAGGGTACCGATGAATACAGTGGGAGCCAATGCATTTTTTTTGTCAAATGCATTTCTTCTATTGACTGTTTTATTTTCTATTTCTTTTTATTGTTTTCATTAAATTCATTTAAATTGTCATGGCTTGTTTTTTTCTTTTTACAGATTGGTTAGCAATTTTATTTAATGATGTATTTTGGTGGCTACTGGTTTTAATTAATGAGTTGGCTAGTGGTTATATGAATTAATTGTTGTGTTAGTTACTGCTTTTAGGTATTAAATGTATTTTTGGTCTAGTGGTATGATTTATGTAATTGATTGCATAGTGGTATTAATTATTTTATTGATTGTCTAGTCGTTTTATTTAGGTAATTGCTTGGTTGGCTAGTGCTTTTAATTGTTGTTTTTGGGTGTTTAGGTGCTTTTTGTATCTGTTGTTATTCTTGTGTATTTTTGACATTCATGCTTTTGTATTAGGGTGACCATTGACTGCTATAGTAGCTTATCATGCCCATATTTTATGGGTATGATGTACTACTATGCCACTCAATGGGTACATGGTGTGTATAGTGGGTCCGGGCTGGGTGCCTAGGCATCCCGGGTGGGTAGCAGGGCAGGGTAGGTTAACTCCTTAATTACTATAGCGGTTATTAACCGCTAAGGTGATTAAGGGGTTAGGGGCCATTAGATTGTATTTTTTTATGTATTGTTGCTGGCACCGGAGGACATGGCCCTGCAGTATGCTGACGAGGACGCACTTCATGATGGCAGGGGTAAGTAGAACGTTTTTTTATTTAATTTATTTATGCTGGCTGGCTAATGTTGTGTTTAATAATGGGCAAATAAATAATATTATACATTTCTGGATAATAGTTATTTTGCACATTACTGTATATGTTTTGGAGGGGGGGGAGAGGAGGTGTATGTCTTGAAATGTAGGCCATGTTTTTTTTTAGAAATACAGGAATGGTACCGCAGGCCAACGGGAACCCACGGGGACCACTTGAGGACCCCCGGACACCTGCGGGGACCACCCGGGGATCCCTGTGGTATTAATCCTGTGTGTAAAAAAAGAAATAATGGTTTTGTGTGGGGGCACAGGGGGTGGGTTGTGTATTGGTGGTTATTACATATTTTAATTTAAATTTAATTATTAGTGTATTGTAGCAGGGGGTCTCCGGAGCAGAACCTCGTTGATTTGAGGTCCGGTGACCCCCTGCTTCCCGAGATACAGGCCCTGTTATGGGGTGCCGGTATCTCCTATGCATGCAAATAATCTGATATACCAATACATATAAAAACAATTGATCTCAAAATATATGGACTTTTAAACATAAATCGCATGACCTAAAAGGAGGACTCAAGTCCCAATCCGTATTGAAACTCAGTGGGAAATGCTTCTTTAAGATATATATCCAATAAGCTTCCTCAGCGATCCAAAATGTTTGTTTTATCACCAGCCTCATGGGAGGTGGGATATGTTAACATCCCCAAGAATGAGACGTTATTGATATTCTCCTGTGAAGTGTCTACACACTGGATGGTTCATATCATTATTCCTTATTAACCGCGTATGTTCCATAATTCTAATTCTAAGAGCCCTTGTGGTCCGATTTAACAGAATTAGGATTACAGTTAATAAAGGATACTGCCTTATATCGTTATTTGGAGGTCTGGGAATAAAAGCACACTGAAGGTGTCACGGAAAAACATTTCATACAGTGGCCATATCTATATGACTCTTTCTGAAGATCTGACACCTTAACAGGTCTCGAAGAACTAAAGAAACTCAGAGACACCCTTAGCAATTGTCGTCGCCCGTATGAATGCAAATTTAGAGTCTAACTGAACCAATGGCTCTAACAAAGCTAATGGAGCCCAATGTCAATGTCAATTAACTTTATAATAATAATAGCATGTTCTTGTATAGCGCTGCTAGTTGTACGTAGCGCTTTACAGAGACATTTTGCAGGCGCAGGTCCCTGCCCCGTGGAGCTTACAATCTATGTTTTTGGTGCCTGAGGCACAGGGAGATAAAGGTCACAAGGAGCCGACACCGGGAATCGATCCAGTCTCCACCTGTCTGTCAGTGTCTTTACTCACTGAGCCGCTCCTTCTCCCTTTATTTGACGAGCCTACTAAATGAATAGGTATACCTCAAAGCAATGATTTGGGATGACAGCTGTCCTCTCTTTAAAAATAGGGGTACGTGAATGAGGTTCACGAAAAACATCTGTTTGAATATTACAATGAAGACCTATGTATACATCAAAAAAAAGTATGTGCTGAGGGTGATAATTACATGTGAATGGGAGATAAAAGTGTTGATATTGAGAGAATCAATAAAAGGAATAAGATATTGAGAATCACCTTTTCCAAATCCAAATCCCATCATCAATAAATCTTTGGGAAAAGACAATACGATTCCTAAAATTGTTTCAATCTCCAAAGACGTGGAAGCTCACCAACCCATGAATAGGTTGGCATAAGAGGCGGCAAAGCTTGTTCCCATTGGGGTACCATGTGTCTGGAAATGAAAAAAAAACGTGATGAAACCAAAAATAATTACGAGTCGTTCAAAAGTGTATAGAATCCAAAATAAAAGTGCTTTGTGCCTGTGAATGATCTACAAAATGTCAGACAGCTGTTCATGGTTTCCAATATTGTATAAAGATGTTACATTAAGGGTAAACCAAATATAATTGCTTTTTCATCGGAAATTCTCTACTTGGTTCATATGGTCACCACTGTCTAAAATGAAGCAACGGTAAAAAGGATTAACATAATGAGATGATTGGCCTCCCTGGTGGGGAGATCAGTCTTGTGGCTCTTTGGGAGATGGTGAACGATGGATAGAACCGGATTGACTGTGAACAAAAAAAACGAGCTCATTATCTGTTAGCGCCCCAAGGACACGGCCTTCCTCTAAGATGTCCTTAAGACTTTTTAAAAAGGCAGTGGTTGGGTCATTGTGCAGCACATAAGGGTGAGCATTGGTAACTTGACCTAAGGCTTCCATGGAGACATCCCTTGAAGTTGGAGGAAAGGAGATTTCTCCAGCAACAAAGGAAAGTGTTTATTACAGTAAGGGCAGTTACAATATGGAATTCATTACCCATGGAGACTGTGATGGCAGATACAATAGATTTGATCAAAACAAGGTTGGACATCTTTTTAGATAGGAAAGGTATACAGGGATATACCAAATAAGTAAACATGGGAAGGATGTTGATCCAGGGAGTAATCCGATTATCAATATTTGGAGTAAGGAACGAATTTATTTTTCCCCTTATGAGATATCATTGGATGATATGACACTGGGTTTTCTGTTTGCCTTCCTCTGGATCAATAAGTAAGTATAGATATAGGATAAAGTATCTGTCGTCTAAATTTAGCATAGGTTGAACTTGATGGACGTACGTCTTTTTTCAACCTCATCTACTATGTAACTATGTAACAATGTGACTATGTAACTTTAGTGTCCCCT
This sequence comes from Ascaphus truei, assembly GCF_040206685.1. Classification (NCBI taxonomy): domain Eukaryota; kingdom Metazoa; phylum Chordata; class Amphibia; order Anura; family Ascaphidae; genus Ascaphus; species Ascaphus truei. Next base: position 36,805,242 of record NC_134495.1, read on the forward strand.
TTTATCTGCACATTTCATTACCAAATATTTATTTGGTTTGAATGTCCCAGGTGGAACTCCTCTTCTTTAGTAAGATTATTATTTTTATGAGAATGGGAAGATGTAGAACTGCTGAAACCCTTCGGACGGTAACAAGACATCTCTCTCCAGCAAACGTTCCAATGGACACGAGCCTTTAATATGCGTGGGACAAAAAATAGACCGGGGTTTTATTTTTATTTTTTTAAGGCTTGAATTTCTTCTTCCAAAAATGGAGACGTCTGGTCCAGCAATCTGCTCAGCTCACAGATCAATGCCTGGCACATCGTTCTCTCAGTGATTTCCCCGCCACATCAATATTTGAGGAGCCTAACGCTTCATTCGCCCCTATGGTGAAAGGGAATAGAAAAATCTTCCCCAATTAGTGGGTTCCATGTCTTTTTTTTTTTTTTTTTTTTAACCTGTTACCTCTTTTTTATCCCCGAATGTGTCAGAGCCCGAGGCTATCCTCCCTTAGTCAGACCCACCACACAACAACAAAAACAGGTGTGTGTCTGTGTGTGTTAGCAAGTGCTTTATGGTTAGGGGGCAACCATAAAAAACAAAACCTGTTAACACACATACGTGTGTGTATATATATATATATATATCAAATAAAAAGATCACTTGTGAGTACATTCACATGTCTTAGGCAGGTCTGCAACCCTGCCTTTCACCATTATCCCCAGCATACAGTGCTTCCACTGCAGCAAGGGATTCTGGGAAATGACATGCAAATGAGCACACAATGTGTCACCTTTTGTCTGATAAACCATTGTTACATGGAACCCATGTAAGCTAATGCTCGCTGCTAACACAGCTTTAAAGCACAGCATGGGAATCAGATGCAAAACCAGAGAAACCATTCACAGACACGTTTCAACCTTAATGGGTATCATCAGTGTGAAGCTGGTTGTACTGCTGGCTTTGCATTTTCAAGACTGTAGGGTTTACCATCACGTTTTAAGTTATGGTGGGTGAAAAAGGCAACAAGAAACCTCCACCGTATTGCATATAGCAAATAAAAAGATCACTTGTGAGCACATTCACATGTCTTAGGCAGTTCTGCAACTCTGCCTTTCACCATTATCCCATACATACATACATACATACATACATACATACATACATACATACATACAAAAACAAAAATACTGCGCCTAAATAAAATAACCTTATAATTTACATATAATGTTGGTGGTAGAGATATAGCTTCAATAATAAGTACAGCTAGCCCTCGTTATCCAATGTTTCACTTTACAACAAATGGCATATCCAACGCTTTACAACGTAACCCTATGGGTCATTTTTCGATGCCGAAATGCGTTATCCAACGCTCACCGCCACTGATTAACATGGGACTCACTTTACACCGGTTTCACTATCCAACGCTACTCCCAGAGCGGGTTCTGTTGGATAACCGAGGACTGCCTGTACTGCAACAATTGTAGGTGATAAAGATTAAATAAAGTAGAAAACTGCATAAACATGTAACAAACAGACAAACCTACATGCAAAACAAGGAAAGGTGGACAAGGGAAAAGGGAATAGGAAAAACGGACACAAAAGGATTTAGACCCAATAGCAGAATATATTGCCAATAAAGAAGGTGAATAAAATATATGCGAATGCTGGAAACGCCGACAGCTATCCCCAGGAACAACCCCCTTCCATTCCCTATCCCCAGGAACAACCCCCTTCCATTCCCTATCCCCAGGAACAACCCCCTTCCATTCCCTATCCCCAGGAACAACCCCCTTCCATTCCCTATCCCCAGGAACAACCCCCTTCCATTCCCTATCCCCAGGAACAACCTCCTTCCATTCCCTATCCCCAGGAACAACCCCCTTCCATTCCCTATCCCCAGGAACAACCCCCTTCCATTCCCTATCCCCAGGAACAACCTCCTTCCATTCCCTATCCCCAGGAACAACCCCCTTCCATTCCCTATCCCCAGGAACAACCTCCTTCCATTCCCTATCCCCAGGAACAACCTCCTTCCATTCCCTATCCCCAGGAACAACCTCCTTCCATTCCCTATCCCCAGGAACAACCCCCTTCCATTCCCTATCCCCAGGAACAACCCCCTTCCATTCCCTATCCCCAGGAACAACCCCCTTCCATTCCCTATCCCCAGGAACAACCCCCTTCCATTCCCTATCCCCAGGAACAACCCCCTTCCATTCCCTATCCCCAGGAACAACCCCCTTCCTCAGCAACTACAATACAAAAAAGGCAGCGCGGCTCCCACAGCGCATACATGTGTCATACATGTGAATAAAAATCACAACCAAAGTGTGGATTACGACCACTCGCAAGATTAAAATAGAAACTGCGCATTGGGCATGTGAATAGGTCAGCCGATATCACCGCGAGTCTGTTGCAGACGCCGAAACAGCATGTAACGTCCTGTGCAGCAAAGACGCGCTTCCGCCTCTGATGCCGGGCGCGTCCGCGCGGAGCTCCCTCTGCACACGCTCAGTAGTGCCGGCACTTCCACTGCCCGGTGTCGGATCGATAATGGCATCATACACAGCTCGGCTCCAAACTGATAACGCAGTCCTACAGCGCAGCCCAACCCTACGCGTTTCGCCGCTAGGGGCTTGCGACTTCATCAGGGGTCAGAGGATTAATTATCTGGATTGTCCTTAAATAGTATAAAGACTTAATTGGTTAATTGGACATCCTATATTAACCCTCTGTAGTTCAAGAAGTGAAAGCGTCTGCTAATGGGGTAAAAAAAACTATACAGGGATAAACAAACAACAATAAACAACGAACAATAAACAACACATTATGCAATAACTACCTATATGATCAGAGAGAGACTTATGGTGAATTACTAATAAATATGACATATTCAGAAATAAAATTATAAGACTATAAATAGCTCAAACAAAAAGCAAAAAATGATGTACATCCTCAAAAGCAAATACATAATAAAACAACTAAAATACAAAAATGCAACAATGAACATTCAATAATGATTCAAAGAAACATTTCATACATGGTTCAAAAAGCCTATATAATAGATGCATATACCAATAAATATATACTGATCATATTGTATACATATTGTTTGTAAATTATATGCAATGTAAAAATGTTAAAATCTGAATATCTCTATAAAAGATTGAAAAATTGATGATTTGGACAACAAAAAAGGAGGATAGATAACTCGAGAAGGAACATTGTTAGATCAATGTGCTGGTATCAATATTATTATTTAATCCCTTAGGAGACAAAGTGTCCAGTGTATAGATCCAGAAGGCCTCTCAGAGACAGAGACTCCTGAATCTATCACCGCCCAAAAGTGACGAAGGAATATGTTCCAAACCCATGATACTTATAGAAGACGGGTCTTCATTATGTCTGATTGAAAAATGTTTAGACAGGCTATGAGCCTGGTTCCCAATGATGACATCCCTTCTATGCTCTAAAAACCTAGTACTAACTGCACGAATTGTTCTGCCCACATATTGTGGGCCGCAGGGACAGGATATAAGATGCACGACAAATGACGAGAGGCAATAAATTCTCCCTTTGACCTCATATTCTTTACCATTTGATGAGGAACGGAATTAATTGCTTATAACTAGATGTTTGCAAGTGAGACAACGTTTGCGCCCACAAGAAAAATTGCCATGTTGTGAATTACTACAGCACAACCCCGTTATTTATTTATTTATAAAATATTTTACCAGGAAGTAATACATTGAGAGTTACCTCTCGTTTTCAAGTATGTCCTGGGCACAGAGTAAAACAAAATAATACATGGTTACAAGTACAGTTACATAAATGAACAGGGTATACATTATATACAAGACATTGCGTGCACAGTTAAAGAAAATATATATTATGGGCGTATGAAACAGTTACAGACCAGATTAAAGTGTGAGACAGCCTTAGATTTGAAAGAACTTAAGCTGGTGGTGGATGTGAGAGTCTCTGGTAGGTTGTTCCAGTTTTGGGGTGCACGGAAGGAGAAGGAGGAACGTCCGGATACTTTGTTGAGCCTTGGGACCATGAACAGTCTTTTGGAGTCTGATCTCAGGTGATAGGTGCTGCATGTGGTAGGGGTGAGGGGCTTGTTCAGGTAGCTGGGCAGCTTGCCCAGAAAGTATTTGAGGGTGAGACAGGAAAGGTGAACTTTGCGCCTAGACTCTAGTTCTTTGAGCATTTCGCAGTGATGTGTGTTGTAGTTGCATTGGAGAACAAAACGACAAATTGAACAAAACGATCCGTTACAACGCGAATCCGCTTATAACGCGATGCAAGCGTGGCTCCCAATTTTCATATTTATGAATTCTTTACAACACGATTATTGTTATCTTTTTTGTTTCAAAGTTTTTTATTAGGCATTGGTACATTTCACATAATTACAGAAACAGAAAATATTTTGGCCTAATACAGAATTTTTTCTATTTTGTTGGTGTTTGTCGGGGAAAAGCCTCAACACTCCCCTGACCCTCTTGGGTCCACAGGGGCGGCGTGAGTGTAGAAACAGAAAAAGAAAAAGAGAGTGTGAGGGTGGGTGGGTGGGTGGGGGGGGCGACCCGTGGCCTCCCTCCTCCTCAGTTTCCATTGATGGGGTCCCTGTTCTATCCCGACTCCTCGCTTATTCCAATGAGGTGTTTTAGTGTTGGAGTATCGTTTGGGTCAGCCATGAGTCCCATGTCTTATAGAAAGAGGCAGTGGACCTTTTCAAAAAGGCTGACAGTTTCTCCATTTCCATCACCTCTTGTATCCTTTTTTTTAATGTTTGTTTAGATGGGGGAGACATTTTCTTCCAGGAGGCAGCCACCGCACACCTAGCCGCTGTGAGAATGAAGGAGACTAATTTTCCTGTTGGTCGGTCCAATGTCTCTAAGGGCTTGGCCAACAGGTAGGTCAGCGGGTCAATGGGTATTATGAGGTATTATGAGGACCTCTTTTATTAAGTTTTGTATGCTTTCCCAGTATTTCTGCATTTCCGGACATGTCCACCAGATATGGGCCATGTCCCCCTTTTGACCGCAGCCTCTCCAACATAGATCGGAAGCCAGGGGGTAGATTTGATTTATTCTAACTGGGGTAAGATACCAGCGAAACAGTATTTTGTATACATTTTCTTTAATTGTGGTACATATGGAAGTTCCTGAGGCTGTTTCCCAAATACTTTCCCAATCCTCTTGGTCTATAACTATATTCAATTCTGCTGCCCAATGTAGCATGTAGTCATGGGTGGGGGCTTCTATTGCCCTCTCCAGTTCTGCATAAATTTGTGTTATAAGACCTTTCTGGTGGGCTGTTTCTCTACAGAGCCGCTCGAAACCAGTGAGACGGGGAAATTCCAACGTTGGGGATAATGTTTGGATAAAGTGTCGAATTTGTAGGTATTTGAAGACGTTCAACCCTACTATTTCATATTTGGTTTGCATGCTTTGGAAACTCAGGAACTGCCCAAAACTCAAGATGTCGGCAACCACTCTAATGTTTTTTGCTTTAAATTGATCGAATTGTCTGGGCTCACAGCCAGGTGGGAATTTTGGATTTTTGTGAATTGGTGTAAGTTGAGAATGAGGTACTGTGAGCTTAAATTTGAGTTTGCATTTCGTCCAGGTCTCCCATGTGTGTCTCATCGGACCTAGTTTGAATTTGCTATTCTGCATGTCTTCCCTGCTCAGGGACCAAAGGCAAGCCAGCAGTGAAGGCGTCCCGGCATAATGCGTTTCTATGTCTAGCCAGCAGTATTGGTTTGAGTTAGCGTTCCAGACTACTACCTGTCGCAGTTGGGTGGCCTGGTAGTATCTTGTGATGCCTGGGACTCCAAGTCCTCCTCTCCCCCTTGAGGCCATTAGAACTGTTCTGGTGATTCTGGGTTTCTTACCCTGCCAAATAAAATGGAAAATTAGTTTTTGGATGTTCTTCAATTCTGAGCCAGGGATGTGGACCGGGAGAGTCTGGAAGTAGTAGAGTAATCTAGGGAGTATGTTCATTTTGACCGAGATCATTCTCCCGATCCATGATATTTGGTACGCTCCCCATTTGTCTAGGTCTTGTTTGATTTTCCGAAACAGGGCGGGGTAATTATGTTGGTATAGGGATTGGTAGGTCCTCGATATCTTGACTCCCAGATATTTGATACAGGAGGAGCTCCAACGGTAGTTAAAATTTAGTTTGAGGAGTTTCACCTCTGGCTCTGGCAGGCTTAAATTCAAGGCTTCCGATTTGTCACTATTAATTTTGTATCCGGAGATTTTTCCGAAATCCAGGAGTTCTTTTTGGAGGTTGGGTAGGGAGGTTTGAGGTTTGGAGAGAGTTAAGATGACATCATCTGCGAATAGGGATATTTTATGTTGCCTGTGCCCATTTCTATTCCTTGGATGTCTATATTGGTTCGGATTGCCGATGCCAGGGGTTCTATGGTTAGAGCAAAGAGAAGAGGGGACAGGGCACCCCTGCCGAGTTCCATTTGTGATCTCGAATCTCTGGTTACTGCCCCCTGGTAATTTTACCATTGCTGACGGGTTTTGGTAGAGTCTACGGACCCCTTCTAGATATGCATCTTTGAAGCCAAATTTGCGCATAGTGTGGTCCAGAAATAGCCAATCTATTCTATCGAACGCCTTCTCTGCATCTAGGCTCAAAAGTAATGCTTTGGTTCCTGTGAGGTGGACATGATCAATAATGTTGATTATCTTACGAGTGTTGTCTGAGGCTTGCCTGCCCGCGACAAATCCTACTTGGTCAATATTTATTAGTCTCGGTAAGATAGGGTTTAATCTATTTGCAAGTATTTTACTATATAATTTGAGGTCGCTGTTGAGAAGAGAGATTGGACGATAGCTTCCACATTGCATCGGGTCTCTGCCTTCCTTGTGTATAATAGCTAGGTTGGCAAGGGACATAGAGGAGGGGATTTGGTTCCCTTCCATGAAAGTTTTTAAGATATGCGTGGATAGTGTGGGCAAGAATCTCTTATAGTAGACATTGGTGAAACCGTCAGGGCCAGATGACTTAGTGATTTTTAATGCTTTGACCGCCTCTTCCAGTTCCTCTTTTGAAATCTCAGCGTTGAGGACTGCATTTTCTTCCTCCGTTAACGTAGGGAGTTGACATTTGTCTAGATATTGTGTTATTGATTCAGTTGCTATCGGTTCAGGTCGGCCATTTTTGGATCTTAGGTTATATAGCTCGGTATAATATTTGGTAAATTCTGCTGCGATTTTGTTGTCGCTGTATTGTATCTCACCAGACCTATTCTTGATCGCTGTTATTTGGGATCTCTTTTGTACTCCTCTCAGTCTGCTAGCCAAAAGCCTGTCGGCCTTGTTACCCTTGTCATAGTATTCTTGATTGGTCCATTTGAGGGCCTTCTCAACATCCTCTAGCTGGGCTTGTCTAAGTTTTGTTCTGGCTGTTAGCAAAGTTTTATATATTTTTTTTTGAGGGGTTAGCTTTATGGGTTTGTTCTATTATTTTAATGTTGTCTGTAAGTTCCTTGATTAGCGTTTGTCGAACTTTTTTCCTATGGGACGCGATGGAAATAAATTTCCCACTAATGGCTGCCTTATGGGCTTCCCATAGGATTGCCGGGGAGGAGACTGATCCTGCGTTGAAAAAGAAGTAGTCCTTAAGTGAGGATCTGATCTCCCTTTCTATCTCAGGATGGTTTAGTAATGAGTCATTTAGTCTCCAAGAATAATTTATTGTTTTTTCGAAAGGGACTGACAGGGTCAAGGTAATTGGGGCATGGTCAGATCAAGTGATCGGGCCAATGTCTGAGCCAATGGCCGCCGCCAACACATTTTTGGTAACCAGAAAGTAGTCTATTCGAGAGTAGGTCTGGTGAGGTGCTGAGTAAAAGGTGTAGTCTCTCTGGCCCTGATGCTGGGATCAGGTTTTGTGGGGTTGGAGTCCATAACTCCGATTCATATTCGCTCCGCAATTTATAATAGCAGTCAATATCAACATTTACTTATTCCCGTGCAATCAACATTGTAGCAGACCAGCCTAGTATGATAATGGGGGAAGCCTCAATTGGGATGGGGGGGAAGGGGGAAGGGGTGGGGGTGTGTGGAGGGGGGAGTATGTGGGGAGGGGGGTGAAGGGAGGGGGAAGAGGGTGGGGGAGGTGCGGGGGGGGGGTGGGGGGTGGAAGGTGGAAGGAGGAGGGGGGGAAGTGGAGGGTGGAGGGGGGAGGGCGGGGGAGGGGGGAGATGTGGGAGGTGAGAGGGTGGGGGGGATATGGGTGGGGGGATGTTAGAGGTGAGAGGGTGGGGGGGATATGGTGGGGGATGTTTCAGGTAGTACATTGTTTTACAGTACACAGTAATACTTTAGCAGTGATGCAACATTTACTTATTCCCGTACAATCAACATTGTAGCAGACCAGCCTTGTATGATAATGGGGGAAGCCTCAATTGGGATGGGGGGGGTCGGGGTGGGGGTGTGTGGAGGGGGGGGGAATGTGGGGAGGGGGGTGAAGGGAGGGGGAAGAGGGAGGGGAGGTGCGGGGGGGGTGTAGAGGGGGAAAGGAGGAGGGGGGAAGTGGAGGGGGGAGGGGAGGGGGAGAGGTGGGGGTGGAGGGATGTGGGAGGGTGGGGGGGAGGGGAGGGAGAGGGGGGGATGTGTCAAGTAGTACATTGTTGTACAGTACACAGGAATACTTTATCGGTGATGCCTCATAGAACTTGAGGAGGTCATGTAAGCTTGTTTTGAGGATAAACATAGCGCTTTGTGTATTATAGTGTTTCATGTCATTCTCATGTACGGCAGTTGGCGTAATTGCAATCACTCTACGGCAGCTATCCCTGGGGACAGGTATGGTCGTAGGTGTATGCATAAGCGTAAGCGTATTAGCCTGACCTGTGGGCTTTAGGTTAACATGCCACGGGGTTTGTTTGGGGATGTCCTGCGTGCTTGCGGGGGGGAGGCGGGGGGGGGGGGGAAGAAGGAGGGGGGGTGTTGCTGATGCTAAGTTGTTTTATAGGACGCTGTGACATTTATCCGTAAGCCGTCATTCAACTTGTAATGGGTGCCCATGTACCATGTTTCCAGCGTCATGAGAGCCTGCCCTGCAGGCAGACATTGTCTTTTATACATTACAGTTTTTCCTCGGCTCCTCGTGTGTGTCTGCTAATGTGGGTACAGATACTCTGTGGCGGTTATCACTTAGAATAGGTATGGCTGTAGATGTATATGCACACATAGTGGCCTACCCTGGAGGCTCTGGGTTAGCATCTTTTGGGGTTTGTTTGGGGAGGTCCTATTCACCTGTGGAGGGGGGGGGGGGAGGGGAGAGGGGGGGGAGGGAAGGGTGCTATCAGTGCAGGGAAATGGGTGCAGAATCTTGAATCGTTAACCTGGTGGTGCTCTAAAACCTTGTATTATAGTGCCCTTTGACGTTTGGCCATATTACACCTTTGCGCTTGCCTTAGGTACCCAGTCACAACAATTTTTAACATTTTTAACATCTTTGCGGATCGCTTTGGAGACAAACATGGCGGCGTGTGCCCTACAGTGTTCCAGGTTAGCTTCGTATATTTCTACGTGTGGGTGCTCGTACTCTCGGAGTCCTCCATCCCTCGGAGTGGGGTTAATTATACATATGTATGTGTACAGGGGTTGTGGTGAGAGCCAGGGGCTCTTAACTGTTGCTGCGTTTGCGCTACCAGTGTGTTACTTTGCCCTTAGCGGCGAAGGCGTATCTAGGGACAGCAGGGGGGAGGAGGGGGGGAGGTGGGTAGGGGAACATCTACTACATTTGGGATGGAGGAGTTCACATTGAATAACATGGGGCTTGATGTAACATTTACAGTCTTTATATCTGTGCGTCTGTAGCTTGTGTTTAGTGAGGCGGCTCCTTGCTTGTCGCCGGTTCATGCTAGTCAGTCCCGGATTGCTGCGGTGTAACCCCGTGGGCCATGTTGTGTTATGGGGGTGTTAGTACTCACGGTTGCAGGCGTGTCCAGCGTTCTACCTGAGGGGGGGTATGGAGTGTGGCCTTGGTAAGCGGGTTTAGTTCATGCAGTCCCCGCGTTTGTGGGCCTTCTCCCCCCTCCTCATTAACAGAGGCAAACCAGGAAGGAGGGGTCGAAATGTATACTCCATTCCGCTTTGCCCTTGCGGGACTTGATTCCTCCACTCCTCTATTGCAATGGAACAGGCCGTGGGATCAGCTACTCCTCTGCATCAGCATCGGGGCCGCGGGGGTCGTCCGTGCCTTGTCGTGGAAGAGGACAGCAGCTGGTGGTGTCAAGGTAAGGTGTAGTGTGCCATGATGGAGTTGATCTATTTCTGCTGCAAACCTGGATACTCTGTGTTCGGGCGCCTGATGTGGGGTGTTTTATCTGCCGATGGGTCCTGTTGTGGAGTTTGTCTCGGGGTCCTTGGTACATGGGGTGCCATGGTTGCACTGAGGGATAGTCCGTCGGGTATCAAGGCAGGTGCATTTAACTGGGTGCAGGGGCTAACTTTGGGTTAACTTGGGTGTTCGGCCTCCAGCCCTGTTATTTGGCCCGTACCTGCTTTTGCCCTGCCAGTCTCTCGGATGCCCTAACCGGAGGGTTCATCGTGTCCGGCCTTTGGGTTCTGGAGGGGCCTGCGCTCCATTCTGCTGGCGGGTTCAGTCCTAGCGCCTTTGCGAACTGCGTCATATCTTCTGGGTGCCTGATTGTGAGATATTTGCCGTTCTTTTGCACCGGTAGTTTAAACGGGAAGCCCCATTTATATTTAATCTCCTGGTCACGGAGTAGTGCGGTCAGCGGCTTCATTTCTTTACGCCGGTTGACCGTGACTTTGGATAGGTCATTGTATATTTGGAGTGGGTCATCATTGAACTTGACTGGTTCTTGTGCTTGGCAGGCCTCCATTATCTGCTCCTTTATTGAATATCGATGTAGACGAGCTATAACATCTCTTGACCGGTTAGGGTCATCAGACCTTGGTCCCAGGGCTCGGTGGGCCATATCCATCTCCAGGTCTTTGTGGGTGAGATCTGCACACAGCGACTGGAAAAGTCTAGGAGGTAGGGTTTGATCTGACCAGGAAGAACCGATTCCGGTATACCCCGGATTCTGATGTTTTGACGTCTATCACGATTCTCCTGGTCTTCTAGACTGTCCCTCAGGCTGCTCACTTCTGCTCCTAGTCGGTAAATCTCGTTCGCTGCCTCCTCTTGGGACTGCAGGGTGTCGGCCATTTTGGTTTCCAGGGCCGTGGTTCGCTCCGTGAGGCCCGTTATTTTTTGTTTTAGTTCGGTGACCGCGGCTCTTAAATCTGCCTGCAGCGAGGTATGAAGTAAATTTAGCATGGAGGCTATTAGCTCCTGCATGTAGTCTCTGGTGAGCCCTTCTTCTGGTGGCGGAGGCGTTTCAGTGCGGTCGCGCTCCGTTGCTGTCTGTTTGGTCCCGCGTGCATTTGTGAGAGAGGTGACATATGGTTGTAAATAACAATCTACATATTGATACTCGCTGGATGTCATCGACTCCACCCCCGACACAATTGGTCGCCGTGGTGGACAGTCCAGACTTTTATGAATTTTAGGGAGGTGGTAAAAGTTAGGAATCCTTGGGTGCTCTATGTACAGGAATTTATACTCAGACAACGTGATAACATTATTGTCTCTTGCCTCCACAAGACGGTTCTGATATAATAATTGATAATCAATAGTTGGATCACCAATCAGTATCTGATAAAATGCCTCATTTTGCAGTAGACGATGAGCTTCCTGTACATATGACACCCTATCCTGAACCACAATACCACCTCCCTTATCAGCCTGGCGTATAACAATATGGTCCAGGTTCCTAAACTCCTTTAGGGCAGCCACTTCAAGAGGAGATATATTTCTCCTAAGCAATGGTCTGGAACATAAATTCTCCAAATCTTGGAGAACCCAGGTATAAAATGTCTCGATGTAACTGCCCTTTGACTGGTAAGGGAGAAAAGTGAGATTTGGGCCCAAATGGTGAACACTTAATAACGGGTTCGTCCACATGATGTGATGGATGAATAGTGAATTGCGACTCATCCACTAGGTCAGTGCCAAACACCCAATCTTGAATAGATTCTACAGACTGTCCTCCCTGCGTTAGACCATGGTCATATAAACTTGTTACAGGATCCGAATCAGTCAATATTGATGTTAGAGCCTATATACATGCTGCCTCCTGTGTATTAAAGTCAGGTTCAGGTACTTCACAGAGATCCTTCATAATAAAGTATCTCTTTAGAGTAATTTTACAGATAAATGTATTTAAATCCATAAATTATTCAAACTTATCAGGTTTCGTTCTTGGTGAAGATGATAAGCCCTTTGCCCAAAGCGAGATTTGTCAAGAAGGAAACGTATGCGATGATAGATTAAAAATACCATACTTGTGTGGTTCTTCCCTTAATAGTTTGTTCCTTTTCACTCTTTGGCAACGCTGCCCTGCTCTTCTTCTTCTGAACTTCGTTTTCTTCTCCGGGGGAGATCTAGATTTGACCCGTGATTGTTCTGTTGTTTGTCCCAAAGCGGGTATGTCTTCTCCTTCTGTACACACTCGCCCTGGGGTTTCCCTAAAAAAGAAGAAGTAGTAGACGAGGAACAAGTAGCAGTGGCAGCAGTTCCTCGTCTAGACCGTGATTTGACATTGGTACATACCAAGGTTTTTGGTCTTGTCCCTTCCTTAGTCTCACCATGTATGCCAATTCCATGTTCATTGGTGATTGATTCATCCAATCTTAACGGTGAAAATCTATTCTCAATAGAACATGCATACGAAGACTTACCAGACTCGTCTTCATTAGTGGAAAAAGCCATACTGGTTACAGCTTCTGAACCTCCCTTATTAGTCCCAATAGGACGTACTTGTTGTTCTCTGGGAGGATCCCTGGATTCATATGCCCCCCTATAGGATTTAGACTGATCTCTTCCACGTGATGGAAAGCTACAGGTATTTTTCTTCCAATCTGTAACCCTACCATTTGCGTAATCTTCTTCATCCCTTTTAGTTTTATTTTGCTTCCTGTTAATAATATCCTTCTCAACGGACTCCGCTCGCTTGTTAACCAAATCATCCAGAGCTACAAATTCTGTACTGTCAACAAAAGGTTTTAAAACATCTTGTATTGCCTCAATTTCTATTCCGAAGGCTTTCAATTTCTCCTCCCTACACTTAAGTAATAATTTCATTAGGGTAAAAGAACATGTCTCTACAGCACAGCTCCACTCAATTGTAAAATCAATATCGGTCTCCACGGTTGGTTTTTTTAAGATTCTCAGGCCCCTAGGGATCTGGTTTTTTATCTAGATATTGTGTGAGAGAGATAGAATCCCACCAATTAGTCATTTCTTCTCTAGATCATTTTTCCGATCCGTGGAACTGCGCCCGGAGATCAACGTCTCTCTCTCTGCACCGATCGGAGCCGCACTTTCAGCAGTGTTGGCAAATACATTTCGCCTTGCTAACCTCTCATCACATGATTTCCTCATTTTATTAAACACCAGCAAAAAATATAATATTCACTACCAGAGAATAAATAATATAATATAGAGATTCTATATATTTAGGGCGTGGGGGTGAAGGGCAGGGGGGGTGAAGGGCAGGGGGTGGGGGTGAAGGGCAGGGGGTGGGGAGGGTGAAGGGCAGGGGTAGGGGGGGTGAAGGGCAGGGGTAGGGGGGGTGAAGGGCAGGGGTAGGTGAAGGGCAGGGGTAGGTGAAGGGCAGGGGTAGGGGGGGTGAAGGGCAGGGGGTGGGGGTGAAGGGCAGGGGGTGGGGGTGAAGGGCA